>NC_091991.1:181586169-181630489 GCF_044704955.1 Pristiophorus japonicus | reverse complement strand
GTAGGGAGAGGGAGAGAAGGAGGGAGAAGGAGAGAAGGGGGGAGGGAGGGAGGGGGAAGAGATGGGGGGAGGGAGGGGGAGAGATGGGGGGAGGGAGGGGGAGAGATGGGGGGAGGGAGGGGGAGAGATGGGGGGAGGGAGGGGGAGAGATGGGGGAGGGAGGGGGAGAGATGGGGGGAGGGAGGGGGAGAGATGGGGGGAGGGAGGGGGAGAGATGGGGGGAGGGAGGGGGAGAGATGGGGGGAGGGAGGGGGAGAGATGGGGGGAGGGAGGGGGGAGAGATGGGGGAGGGAGGGGAGAGATGGGGGAGGGAGTGGGAGAGATGGGGGAGGGAGGGGGAGAGATGGGGGAGGGAGGGGGAGAGATGGGGGAGGGAGGGGGAGAGATGGGGGAGAGATGGGGGAGGGAGGGGGAGAGATGGGGAGGGAGGGGGAGAGATGGGGGAGGGAGGGGGAGAGATGGGGGAGGGAGGGGGAGAGATGGGGGGAGAGATGGGGGGAGGGAGGGGGAGAGATGGGGGGAGGGAGGGGGAGAGATGGGGGAGGGAGGGGGAGAGATGGGGGGAGGGAGAGGGAGAGATGGGGTGAGGGAGGGGGAGAGATGGGGGAGAGATGGGGGGAGGGAGGCAGGGGGAGAGAGGGAGGGGGGGGAGAGAGGGAGGGGGGGGAGAGAGGGAGGGAGTGAAGGGGGGGACAGAGGGGGGGGGAAATGAGGTAGGGCAGGAGGGTTGTGCAGTCGAGGTGAGGAGCTGGGGGATTTGAGGTGCAGGTTGAAATCACCGAGGATGGGAAGGCTTTCCATCGGATTACACGGGATATACGGCCCAGAAACAGGCTGTTCGGCCCAACCAGGCCATGCCGGCGTTTATGCTCCACTCGAGCCTCCTCCCGTCTTTCCTCATCTAAATCTATCAGCATAACCCTCTATTCCCTTCTCCCTCATATACTTGTCCAGCCTCCCCTTAAATGCATCGATACTATTCGCCTCAACCCCTCCCTGTGGCAGCGAGTTCCACATTCTCACCACTCTCTGGGTAAAGAAGTTTCTCCTGAATTCCCCATTGGGTTTCTGGATGACTATCTTATATTGATGGCCTCTAGTTATACTCTTCCCCACAAGTGGAAACACTCTCTCAGTATCCACTCTATCAAAACCTTTCATCATTTTAAAGACCTCTATTAGGTCACCCCTCAGCTTTCCTTCCCCCCCGACCACCCCCAAGAGAAAAGAGACCCAGCCTGTTCATCCTTTCCTGATATGTATACCCTCGCATTTCTGGTCTCATTCTTGTAAACCTTCTCTGCGCCCTCTCAAGTGCCTCGATATCCTTTTTAGAATATGGCGACCAGAACTGTACGTAGTACTCCAAGTGTGGTCTAACCAAGGTTCGATACAGGTTTTACATAACTTCCCTATTTTTCAATTCTGTACCTCTAGAAATAAACCCTCGTGCTTCGTTTGTTTTTTACGGCCTCGCTAACCGATGTCGCAACTTTGTGATGTGTGTATTTGTTCTCCCAGATCCCCTTGTTCCTCTGTCCCACCCAGACTTGCAACCTCCCAGTAATAAGTGACCTCCCTATCCTTCTTACCAAAATGTAATACCTCACATTTGTCTGCGTTGAACTTCATTTCCCAATTATATGCCCATTCTGCAAGTTTATTAATGTCCCCTGTAATTTGTTGCACTCCCCCTCAATATTGATTATACCCTGAAATTTGGTGTCATCCGCAAATTTAAAAATTGTGTTTTTGATTCCAAAGTCTAAATGGTTAATATAAATTGTGAACAAGAGTGGTCCCAGCACTGATCCTTGTGGAACATCACCTCCTGCCACGGTGAATAACTACTCTTTACCCCTACTCAATGCGTTCTGTCTTGAAGCCAGCTAGCTATCCATTCTGCAATTTGTCCCGACTCCACATTCTCTGACCTTGTTCATCAGTCTATTATGGGGTACCTTATCGATGGCCTTTTGAAAATCTGGAGAAATTACATCTACTGCATTATCATTGTCTACTCTCTGTTACCTCTTCAAAAAATTCAATGAGGTTGGTCAAGCAATACTTTCCCTTTTGAAATCTATGCTGAATATTCATTACTATATTTTTGGTTTCGAGATGTTCTTCTATTTTTCTCCTTTAATAGGGATTCCATTATTTTTCCTATCACCAATGTTAAGCTGACTAGTCTATAATTCACTGGACATGTTCTCTCCCCCTTCTTAAATATAGGTACGAGGTTAGCTATCCGCCAGTCCTCTGACACTATACCTTTTTCGAACAAATGATTAAATACATGCAGTAATACCTCTGCTATCTCTTCCCTAGATTCTTTTAAAATGCGTGGATACAATCCATCCGGACCAGGGGTTTTATCTTCTTTGAGTTTGATTCATTTATTTAATATATCCCCTCCTTTTATTTTAAGTGCACTTAACCCATTACTAATCTCATTTTCCAAGGCCATGTCTGCCTGTCCTATCTCCTGGTCAAGCACCTGTCCAGGTGACAGAGCTCGGAGAGTGTTTGCACAGTGTTCTGTCCAAGGAGTATGTTTTACCTTCGATTTCTCATCATCATCAAAAATTGAACTCTTCATTCGCGGAGAAGGCGGCGGCAAAGGTTTCTCATCCGGCAACTTAGGATCCTGCTTTATGATACCTAAGCAATGGCACATAATTCACACGGAAGGAAAATGTGATGGTTACAGTACAGCGACAGTAAGAGTATCACATTCCTGCGCACCCCCAGCTCTGCACCATCGCACATAGTGCACGCAGCATGGACACGGTTCCAGTTAGCACCTTTCTCAAATTGCTCTGCTCTCTCCAGGGCAGATTGTACATGGGTTGTGGGGGTAGGTATACATTTGGGGCATGGGGGGAGAGTGTACATGGGGCGTGGAGGGAAGAGTGTACATGGGGCGTGGCGGGGGGGGAGAAAGTGTACATGGGGTGGGGGGGGGGGGGGAGTGTACATGGGTTGTGGGGGTGGGGGGGGCAGGGGAGTGTGTACGTGGGGCGTGGGTGGGGGGGGGACAGGGGGGAGAGTATACGTTTGGGGCGTGGGGGGAGAGGGCACATGGGGCATGGGGGGAGAGGGCACATGGGGCGTGGGGGGAAGAGTGTACATGGTGCGTGGCGGGGGGGGAAGTGTACATGGGGTGTGGGGGGGAGTGTACATGGGGGTGGGGGGTGGGGGGTGAGTGTACATGGGGTGTGGGGGGTGGGAAGAGTGTACATGGGGTGTGGGGGGAGGGGGGGAGTGTACATGGAGTGTGGGGGGGGGGGAAGTGTACATGGGGCATGAGAGGGGGGAATTGTACGGGGCGTGGGGGGGAGGGGGGAGTGTACATGGGGTGTGGGGGGGGGAGTGTACATGGGGTGTGGGGGGGGTGTACATGGGGCGTGGGGGGAATGCACATGGGGCATGGTGGGGGGGGGAGTGTACATGGGGCGTGGGGGGGAAGTGTACATGGGGCGTGGGGGGCGTGGGGGGGAGTGTACATGGGGCGTGGGGGGGGGTGTACATGGGGCGTGGGGGGGGGGAGTGTACATGGGCGTGGGGGGGGAGTGTACATGCGGCGTGGGGGGAACATTTTACACACAGTTCGCTGAGTCTATCGAATGTTACATACCTTGCTTCTTCAGCATCTGATAGGCGTCTCTGATTTTTATTTCGTTTGGTAACCACAGTGTCCAACTGTACAACATTTCTATCAACTTGGTCTTCACTTGTTCCGAGGACCACAAGCCCAGGTACTGCAGGGAGGAACGAGTCAATGTGAACCGGTGCGAGTGTCGGCACCCCGCACTAACCCTCTGCCGACCCCACCTTCCATCCTTCAACTGAAACGTACACGCACCACTCGCTCGGGGGGCTTGTATCGTGTCAGAACGCGGTCAGTAAATCCAGGAGCGGGAAAGTGCTGACTCCCCAGCCTGCCAGAGAGGGTTACGTTCTCCGAGAGGGTCTCCTCCAGTCGGTAGAGCCACTTTTTGGGGGCAAACACTTTCTGCAAGGGGAGCGTTTGGCAATTTCTGAGGTGGTTGGAAGTGCACTGGTCTGACCCCATCTGGATACTGCGATCTGTCTGGGCATCACACATCACCAAGGTTAAAAACATAAGAAATAGGAGCAGGAGCCGGCCACCTGGCCCCTCGAGCCTGCTCCACCATTCAATAAGATCATGGCTGATCCGATCATGGACTCAGCTCCACTTCCCCGCCCGCTCCCCATAAGGAAGGTAGTGCAAGGGTCTCCTGTGGTCATCCCCCTGCAAAACAGATACACCACTTTGGGTATTGTTGAGGGGGATGACTCGTCAGTGGGGGGGGGGGGGGGGGGGGAGTAGCAGCAGCCAAGTTCATGGCACCGTGGGTGGCTCTGCTGCACAGGAGGGCAGGAAAAAGAGTGGGAGAGCTGAGGTGATAGGGGAATAAATAGGCGTTTCTGCGGCCGCAACCGAGACTCCAGGATGGTATGTTGCCTCCCTGGTGCAAGGGTCAAGGATGTCTCGGAGCGGGTGCAGGACATTCTGAAAAGGGAGGGTGAACAGCCAGTTGTCGTGGTGCACATTGGGACCAACGATATAGGTAAAAAACGGGATGAGGTCCTACAAGACGAATTTAGGGAGCAAGGAGATAAATTAAAAAGTAGGACCTCAAAAGTAGTAATCTCGGGATTGCTACCAGTGCCACGTGTTAGTTAGAGTAGGAATCGCAGGATAGCTCAGATGAATACGTGGCTTGAGCAGTGGTGCAGCAGGGAGGGATTTAAATTCCTGGGGCATTGGAACCGGTTCTGGGGGAGGTGGGACCAGTACAAACCGGACGGTCTGCACCTGGGCAGGACCGGAACCAATGTCCTAGGGGGAGTGTTTGCTAGTGCTGTTGGGGAGGAGTTAAACTAATATGGCAGGGGGATGGGAACCTGTGCAGGGAGACAGAGGGGAATAAAATGGAGGCAGAAGCAAAAGATAGAAAGGAGAATAGTAAAAGAGGAGGGCAGAGAATCACAAGGCAAAAAGCAAAACCACATTGCAGAAAAATTCTAAAGGAGCAAAGTGTGTTAAAAAGACAAGCCTGAAGGCTCTGTGCCTCAATGCGAGGAGTATTCGGAATAAGGTGGACGAATTAACTGCGCAGATAGCAGTTAACGGGTTTGATGTAATTGGCATCACGGAGACATGGCTCCAGGGTGACCAAGGCTGGGAACTCAACATCCAGGGGTATTCAACATTTAGGAAGGATAGGCAGAAAGGAAAAGGAGGTGGGGTGGCATTGCTGGTTAAAGAGGAAATGAATGCAATAATAAGTAGGGACATTAGCTTGAATGATGTGGAATCGGTATGGGTGGAGCTGCGGAATACCAAAGGGCAGAAAACGCTAGTGGGAGTTGTGTACAGACCTCCAAACAGTAGTAGTGAGGTTGGGGACAGCATCAAACAAGATATTAGGGATGAGTGCAATAAAGGTACAGCAGTTATCATGGGCAACTTTAATCTACATATTGATTGGGCTAACCAAACTGATAGCAATGCGATGGAGGAGGATTTCCTGGAGTGTATTAGGGATGGTTTTCTAGACCAATATGTCGAGGAACCAACTAGAGAGCTGGCCATCCTAGACTGGGTGATGTGTAATGAGAAGAGACTAATTAACAATCTTGTTGTGCGAGGCCCCTTGGGGAAGAGTGACCATAATATGGTAGAATTCTTTATTAATATGGAGAGTGACACAGTTAATTCGGAAACTAGGGTCCTGAACTTAAGGAAAGGTAACTTCGACGGTATGAGGCGTGAATTGGTTAGAATAGACTGGCGAGTGATACTTAAAGGGTTGACGGTGGATAGGTAATGGCAAACATTTAAAGATCACATGGATGAACTTCAACAACTGTACATCCCTGTCTGGAGTAAAAATAAAACGGGGAAGGTGGCTCAACCGTGGCTAACAAGGGAAATTAAGGATAGTGTTAAAGCCAAGGAAGAGGCATATAATTTGGCCAGAAAAAGCAACAAACCTGATATACTGGGAGAAATTTAAAATTCAACAGAGGAAGTCAAAGGGTTTAATTAAGAGGGGGAAAATAGAGTGCGAGGGGAAGCTTGCAGGGAACATAAAAACTGACTGCAAAAGCTTCTATACATATATGTGAAGAGAAAAAGATTAGTGAAGACAAACATAGATCCCTTGCAGTTGGATTCAGGTGAATTTATAATGGGGAACAGAGAAATGGCGGACCAATTGAACAAATGCTTTGGTTCAGTCTTCACGAAGGAAGACACAAATAACCTTCCGAATGTACTAGTGGACAGAGGGCCTAGTGAGAAGAAGGAACTGAAGGATATCTTTATTAGGCGGGAAATTGATGGGATTGAAGGCCGATAAATCCCCGGGGCCTGATAGTCTGCATCCCAGAGTACTTAGGGAAGTGGCCCTAGAAATAGTGGATGCATTGGTGATCATTTTCCAACGGTCTATCGACTCTGGATCAGTTCCTATGGACTGGAGAGTAGCTAATGTAACACCACTTTTAATAAAAAAGGATGGAGAGAGAAAACGGGTAATTATAGACCGGTTAGCCTGACATCAGTAATGGGGAGAATGTTGGAATCAATCATTAAGGATGAAAAAGCAGCGCATTTGGAAAGCAGTGACAGGATCGGACCAAGTCAGCATGGATTTATGAAAGGGAAATCAAGCTTGACAAATCTTCTGGAATTTTTTGAGGATGTAACGAGCAGAGTGGACAAGGGAGAACCTGTGGATGTGGTGTATTTGGACTTTCAAAAGGCTTTTGACAAGGTCCCGCACAAGAGATTGGTGTGCAAAATCAAAGCACATGGTATTGGGGGTAATGTACTGACGTGGATAGAGAACTGGTTGGCAGACAGGAAGCAGAGTCGGGATAAACGGGTCCTTTTCGGAGTGGCAGGCAGTGACTAGTGGGGTGCCGCAGGGTTCAGTGCTGGGACCCCAGCTCTTTACAATATACATTAACAATTTAGATGAAGGAATTGAGTGTAATAGCTCCAAGTTTGCAGATGACACTAAACTGGGTGGCGATGTGAGCTGTGAGGTGGACGCTAAGAGGCTGCAGGGTGACTTGGACAGGTTAGGTGAGTGGGCAAATGCATGGCAGATGCAGTATAATGTGGATAAATGTGAGGTTATCCATTTTGGGGGCAAAAACACGAAGGCAGAATATTATCTGGATGGCGACAGATTAGGAAAAGGGGAGGTGCAACGAGACCTGGGTGTCATGGTTCATCAGTCACTGAAAGTTGGCATGCAGGTACAGCAGGCGGTGAAGAAGGCAAATGGTATGTTGGCCTTCATAGCGAGGGGATTTGAGGATAGGAGCAGGGAGGTCCTACTGCAGTTGTACAGGGCCTTGGTGAGGCCTCACCTGGAATATTGTGTTCAGTTTTGGTGTCCTAATCTGAGGAAGGACATTCTTGCTATTGAGGGAGGGCAGCGAAGGTTCACCAGACTGATTCCAGGCATGGCTGGACTGTCATATGAGGAGAGACTGGATCAACTGGGCCTGTATTCACTGGAGTTTAGAAGTATGAGAGGGGATCTCATAGAAACATATAAAATTCTGACGGGATTGGACAGGTTAGATGCGGGAAGAATGTTCCCGATGTTGGGGAAATCCAGGACCAGGGGACATGGTCTTAGGATAAGGGGTAGGCCATTTAGGACTGAGATGAGGAGAAACTTCTTCACTCAGAGTTGTTAACCTGTGGAATTCCCTGCCGCAGAGAGTTGTTGATGCCAGTTCATTGGATATATTCAAGAGGGAGTTAGATGTGGCCCTTACAGCTAAGGGGATCAAGGGATATGGAGAGAAAACAGGAAAGGGGTACTGAGGGAATGATCAGCCATGATCTTATTGAATGGTGGTGCAGGCTCGAAGGGCCGAATGGCCTACTCCTGCACCTATTTCCTATGTTTCTATAACCCTTCACTCCCTTATTGCTCAAAAATCTGTCTATCTCCACCTTAAATATATTCAATGACCCAGCCTCCACAGCTCTCTGAGGCAGAGAATTCCACAGATTTACAACCCTCAGAGAAGAAATTTCTCCTCATCTCAGTTTTAAATGGGCGGCCCCTTATTCTGAGACTATGTCCCCTAGTTTTAGTTTCCCCTATGAGTGGAAATATCCTCTCTGCATCCACCTTGTCGAGCCCCCTCATTATCTTCTACATTTTAATAAGATCACCTCTCATTCTTCTGAATACCAATGTGTATAGGCCCAACCTTTCCTCATAGATCAACCCCCTCATCACCGTAATCAACCGAGTGAACCTTCTCTGAACAGCCTCCAATGCAAGAATATCCTTCCTTAAATACAGAGACCAAAACTGTACGCAGTACTCCAGGTGTGGTCTCACCAATACCCTGTACAGTTGTAGCAGGACTTCTCTGCTTTTATACTCTATCCCCCTTGAATTAAGGCCAACATTCCACTTGCCTTTCTGATTATGCAGGTACAGCAAGTACTCACTTTTAGTGTTTCATGCACAAGGTCCCTCTGTACTGCAGCACTTTGCAATTTTTCTCCATTTAAATTATGATTTGCTTTTCTATTATTTCTGCCAATGATATGGGCCTCGGAGTGGGAGCGGGGCAGATTGACCAGAGTGATACCGGGGCTGAAAGGGTTAAATGATGACAGTGTGGGCTTGTAGTCCCTTGTGTACAGACAATTGAGGGGCGATCTGATCACGTTGTTTATGATGATTCGATCGGGTAGATCGAGAGAAACTATTTCTGCTGGTGGGAGGAACCAGAACAAGGGGGGCATAGCCTTAAAATGAGAGCCAGGCCGTTCAGGGGTGCTGTCAGGAAACATTTCCTGACACAAAGGGCAGTGGGAATCTGGAACTCTCATACAGACAAACTAAGAAAACTGGATATGAAAGCACCACAACATTTCGCGGCATTACCGAGACTGAAAGTTACAATATTGATCAAGGATGCAGGTACCTTTGGTGATAAGACTTTAATTAGGTCATTTAAAAATCGAAATTTCCCAGCTTCATTCTGAAACCGCGTGCCGCAGTTGTTCATACAGGTCGCCAACACCTGCGGGGAGAGACTGGGTCAGCAGAATCCGCACAGAGACATCGAACCAGAACACAGGCCACAATCGGTGTCGGCACAACAACAACAACTTGGATTCATATAGCGCCTGGAACATAGTAAAACGTCCTGAGGCACTTCACAGCGGTGTTGTGAGACAAAACAAATAGATTTGACACCGAGTCACACAAGGAGAAATTAGCGCAGGTGACCAAAAGCTGGGTTAAAGAGGGAGGTTTTAAGGAGTTTCTTAAAGGAGGAAAGAGAGGTAGAGAGGCGGAGAGGTTTAGGGAGGGAGTTCCTGAGCTGGGGGCCCGGGCAACAGAAGGCACGGCCGCCGATGGTGGAGCGATTATAATCAGGGATGCTCAGGAGGGCAGAATTAGAGGAGTGTAGACATCTCGGGGGGGTGGGGGGGGGGGGGTTGTGAGGCTGAAAGAGATTACAGAGATAGGGAGGGGCGAGGGCCATGGAGGGATTTGTAAACAAGGATGAGAATTTTGAAATCAAGGCATTGCTCAACTGGGAGCCATGGGTGATGGGTGAGTGGGACTCGGTGCGAGTTAGAACAAGGGCAGCTGAGTTTTGGATCACCTCTAGTTTACGTAGAGTGGAATGTGGGAGGACGGCCAGGAGTGCGTTGGCATAGTCAAGTCTCGAGGGAACAAAGGCATGGATGAGGGCTTCAGCAGGGTATGAGCTGAGGCAGGGGCGGAGACGGGCGATGTTACTGAGGTGGAAATAGGCGGTTTCAGTTACGCCGTGGATGTGTGGCCGGAAGCTAATTTCAGGGTCAAATATAACACCTGGGTTGCGAACAGTCTGGCTCAGCCTCAGACAGGAGTTGGAGAGAGGGATGGAGTCAGTGTCTAGGGAACGGAGTTTGTGGTGAGGACCGAAAACAATGGCTTCGGTCTTCCCAATATTCAATTGGAGAAAATATCTGCTCATCCACAACTGGATGTCGGACAAGCAGTCTGACAATTTAGAGACCGTGGAGGGGTCGAGAGAAGTGGTGGTGAGGTAGAGCTGGGTGTCGTCAGCTTACATGTGGAAACTGACGTCAAGTTTTCGGATCATATCGCCAAGGGGCAACATGTAGATGGGGAATAGGAGGGGGTCGAGGACAGATCCTTGGGGGACACCAGAGGTAACGATGCGGGGGCGGGAAGAGAAGCCATTGCAGGTGATTCTCTGGCTACGATGAGAGGGATAAGAATGGAACCAGGCGAGTGCAGTCCCACCCAGCTGGACCATGGTAGAGAGGAGTTGGAGGACAATGGAATGGTCAACTGTGTCAAAGGCTGCAGACAGGTCCATGAGGGCGAGGAGGGATAGTTTGCCTTTGTCACAGTCACAAAGGATGTCATTTGTGACTTTGATGAGAGCCATTTTGGTTTTGTGACAGGGGCGGAAACCGGATTGAAGGGATTCAAACATGGAGTTTCGGGAAAGATATGCACGGATTTGGGAGGAGATAACACGTTCAAGGACTGGAGAGGAAAGGGAGTTTGGAGATGGGATGGTAGTTTGCAAAGACGGAGGGGTCAAGGGTTTCTTTTTGATGAGAGGGGTGATGACGGCAGATTTAAGGGAGAGGGGGACAGTACGTGAGGAGAGAGAACCGTTAACAATGTCAGCTAACATGGGAGCCAGAAAAGGAAGTTGGGTGTGTCATGTATTGAACTATCAGTGTAACCCATGTATAAGCTGACCTAAGTTGTACACCTTGAGAACATTGACCACAAGGGGGCGAACTTGTGGGAGACACTCCTAACCTGGACTTTCAGGTATAAAAGGGGAAGCTCCACCCACCTTCATCACTTGAGGTCTTGGTAATAAAGGTAACTGGTCACAGAGTGACCTTCTCTCAAGTATGGGCCTCGTGCATTTATACTGTAGAGTAAGGACTTATCATTGGCGACGAGAAACTGAGATTTAAACCACGCGAGCATACAAACATAGAAACATAGAAACATAGAAAATAGGTGCAGGAGCAGGCCATTCAGCCCTTCTAGCCTGCACCGCCATTCAATGAGTTCATGGCTGAACATGAAACTTCAGTACCCCCTTCCTGCTTTCACGCCATACCCCTTGATCCCCCGAGTAGTAAGGACTTTATCTAACTCCCTTTTGAATATATTTAGTGAATTGGCCTCAACTACTTTCTGTGGTAGAGAATTCCACAGGTTCACCACTCTCTGGGTGAAGAAGTTTCTCCTCATCTCGGTCCTAAATGGCTTACCCCTTATCCTCAGACTGTGACCCCTGGTTCTGGACTTCCCCAACATTGGGAACATTCTTCCTGCATCTAACCTGTCTAAACCCGTCAGAATTTTAAACATTTCCATGAGGTCCCCTCTCATTCTTCTGAACTCCAGTGAATACAAGCCCAGTTGATCCAGTCTTTCTTGATAGGTCAGTCCCGCCATCCCGGGAATCAGTCTGGTGAATCTTCGCTGCACTCCCTCAATAGCAAGAATGTCCTTCCTCAAGTTAGGAGACCAAAACTGTACACAATACTCCAGGTGTGGCCTCACCAAGGCCCTGTACAACTGTAGCAACACCTCCCTGCCCCTGTATTCAAATCCCCTCGCTATGAAGGCCAACATGCCATTTGCTTTCTTAACCGCCTGCTGCACCTGCATGCTAACCTTCAATATCTGATGCACCATGACACGAGCAGCACAGAAGAGAGGTACTGTGTTGGTGATGATTGGGACGACTTAGTTTTGTCACTAAGGAATGGTTGGGACAGGATTCGGCCGACAAACGCAGGGCTCATCTCCTGACGGTTTGTGGATCCAGAACGTACTCCCTGATGAAGGACCTTCTAGCGCCAGAGAAGCCGGCGTACAAGTCGTTCGAAGAGCTCAGTAAGTTGATCGGGGAACACCTTAAACCGGCAGCATGCACACGGCGAGACACCGGTTTTACATGCACTGGCGGCGAGAAGGGCAAAGCGTTCCAGACTTCGTGGCAGATCTCCGGCGACTGGCGAGCCGATGTAAGTTCCCAGATGCATGCAGAGCGGAGATGCTGCGAGACTTTTTTATTGAGGGCATCGGGCACACTGGGGTTTTCAGGAAACTGATTGAGACCAAAGACTTGACCTTGGAAGCGGCGGCTCTGATAGCCCAGATATTTATCTCAGGAGAGGAAGAGACCAGAATGATGTATGACAAAAATCTTGGCTCAAGTGCGGCAAACGACCAGGGAGTCAACATTGTTAACGTGGCACACAGTTCTCTAGGCAGACAAGGGCAATCGGACATGTCCCAGCATGCAGTCGAACCCAAAGGGGGAATTCAACAGAGACAATGGCTAGCTGAACGGCGATTCATGCCATTGCAATGGACAATGCGGCCAGTAATGGGGCCGTCAACACCTGTTAATGGTGCGCTTAAGGACAGTTACAGAGACAGTTAGAGATGATCGACTGGTAATGGACCTTTTGTTTCCAACAACGGGGCCTCCAGCTCATGCTGGAGGTGTGGAGGCAAACACCCAGCCAGAGCTTGCAGGTATCAGCAATATACCTGCAGAAACTGCAATGTCAGCGGTCACTTGGCGCGTATGTGCAGGAAGCCTGCGGCCAGGTTGATGTACGAGGAGGACGGGCCCGATGTAAGCCCTACAAGGCCAAATGAATACTGGGGGAAATCGCTGGAAGCTGAAGTTCAGCGAGTTCATGTGGAGCACATATACAGTTCATATACCAGGACACCACCGATAATGATGAAAGTGCTCCTCAATGGCATCCCAGTATTAATGGAGCTAGACACAGAGGCAAGCCAGTCCCTGATGAGTATCAAACAGTTCGAAAGGTTGTGGGTGTCCAAGGCCAGGAGGCCAAAATTATTGTCGATTGACGCACAGCTACGGACATATACAAAGCAGATCATTCCGGTGCTAGGCAGTGCCACGGTAGTCGTGACCCACAAAGATTCGGAGAACAGGTTGCCACTCTGGATTGTCCCAGGGGACAGTCCCGCACTACTGGGGAGAGTTGGCTTGCTGTCATGAACTGGAAATGGGGCAATGATTCTGTGGAGCGAGTATCATGCTCACAGGTCCTGGACAAATTTGACTCATTATTTCAACCCGGCATCGGCACTTTCATGGGGGCCAAGGTAGTGATTCACATAAACCCGGACGCCAGGCCAGTACACCACAAGGCCAGAGCGGTGCCGTACGTGATGCGGGAAAAGATAGAATGCGAATTGGACCGCCTGCTGAGGGCAGTCGAACTCAGTGACTGGGCGAGCCCGATTGTGCCGGTGCTCAAGGCGGATGGGTCGGTCAGGATATGTGGCGATTACAAGGCCACCATCAATCGGGTGTTACTCCAAGACCAGTACCCGCTACCGAGAGCGGAGGACCTCTTTGCGACGCTATCAGGTGGCAAACTTTTTTCAAAAATTGGACCTGACCTCAGCTTACATGACCCAGGAGCTGGCGAGTGAGTCGAAGAAGCTGACCACCATCACGACACACAAGGGGTTGTTTGAGTATAACAGATGTCCGTTCAGGATTTGTTCGGCCGTCGCGATCTTTCAGCAAAATATGGAAAGCCTCCTCGATTCCAAGGACAATGGTTTTCCAAGACAACATCCTCATCACGGGTCGTGATACTGAAGAACACCTCCACAACCTGGAGGAGGTGTTGCGCAGACTGGACCGGGTAGGGCTACGACTGAAAAAGGCGAAGTGCGTCTTCTTAGCTCCAGAGGTAGAATTCCTGGGGAGGAGGGTAGCAGCAGACGGGATCAGCCCGACTGCGTCCAAAACAGAAGCGATCCAGAGAGCACCCAGATCCCGTAACTCGACGGAGCTGCGTTCGTTCCTGGGGCTCCTGAACTATTTTGGTAACTTTCTTCCCAAATTGAGCACGCTGTTAGAGCCACTACACGTGCTCCTACGCAAAGGTCGCGATTGGGTCTGGGGGGACAGCCAGGAAAGGGCTTTTGATGGAGCATAACAAATTGCGTGCTCTAACAAACTGTTAATGTTATATGACCCGTGTAAGAAACTTGTTTTAAAATGTGATGCGTCGTCCTATGGGGTTGGGTGTGTGTTGCAGCATGTCAATGCCAATGGTCAGTTACAGCCAGTAGCTTATGCCTCCAGAAGTCTGTCCCAGGCAGAAAAGGGCTACGGGATGGTAGAAAAGGAAGCGCTTGCATGTGTATATGCAGTAAAAAAAAATGCACCAGTACCTGTTTGGCAGGAAATTTGAGCTGGAGACAGATCACAAACCCCTAACGTCCCTTTTGGCCGATAACAAGGCCATAAATGCGAATGCATCGGCCCACATACAGAGGTGGGCACTCACGTTATCCGCCTATGACTACACAATTCGGCACAGACCAGGCACTGAAAACTGCGCCGATGCACTCAGCAGGCTCCCACTAGCCACCACTGAGGGGGCAACTGAGCCTGATGCTGAGATGGTCATGGCTGTTGAAGCTTTCGAAAGCGAAGGCTCACCTGTGATAGCCCATCAGATTAAAGTCTGGACAAATAAAGACCCGCTACTGTCTTTAGTTAAGAAATGTGTCCTGAATAGAACATAGAAACATAGAAAATAGGTGCAGGAGTAGGCCATTCGGCCCTTCTAGCCTGCACCGCCATTCAATGAGTTCATGGCTGAACATTCAACTTCAGTACCCCATTCCTGCTTTCTCGCCATACCCCTTGATCCCCCTAGTAGTAAGGACCTCATCTAACTCCTTTTTGAATATATTTAGTGAATTGGCCTCAACAACTTTCTGTGGTAGAGAATTCCACAGGTTCACCACTCTCTGGGTGAAGAAGTTCCTCCGCATCTCGGTCCTAAATGGCTTACCCCTTATCCTTAGACTGTGACCTCTGGTTCTGGACTTCCCCAACATTGGGAACATTCTTCCTGCATCTAACCTGTCTAACCCCGTCAGAATTTTAAATGTTTCTATGAGGTCCCCTCTCATTCTTCTGAACTCCAGTGAATACAAGCCCAGTTGATCCAGTCTTTCTTGATAGGTCAGTCCCGCCATCCCGGGAATCAGTCTGGTGAACCTTCGCTGCACTCCCTCAATAGCAAGAATGTCCTTCCTCAGGTTAGGAGACCAAAACTGTACACAATACTCCAGGTGTGGCCTCACCAATGCCCTGTACAACTGTAGCAACACCTCCCTGCCCCTGTACTCAAATCCCCTTGCTATGAAGGCCAACATGCCATTTGTTTTCTTAACCGCCTGCTGTACCTGCATGCCAACCTTCAATGACTGATGTACCATGACACCCAGGTCTCTTTGCACCTCCCCTTTTCCTAATCTGTCACCATTCAGATAATAGTCTGTCTCTCTGTTTTTACCACCAAAGTGGATAACCTCACATTTATCCACATTATACTTCATCTGCCATGCATTTGCCCACTCACCTAACCTATCCAAGTCGCTCTGCAGCCTCACAGCATCCTCCTCGCAGCTCACACTGCCACCCAACTTAGTGTCATCCGCAAATTTGGAGATACTACATTTAATCCCCTCATCTAAATCATTAATATACAGTGTAAACAGCTGGGGCCCCAGCACAGAACCTTGCGGTACCCCACTAGTCACTGCCTGCCATTCTGAAAAGTACCCATTTACTCCTACTCTTTGCTTTCTGTCTGACAACCAGTTCTCAATCCATGTCAGCACACTACCCCCAATCCCATGTGCTCTAACTTTGCACATCAATCTCTTGTGTGGGACCTTGTCGAACGCCTTCTGAAAGTCCAAATATACCACATCAACTGGTTCTCCCTTATCCACTCTACTGGAAACATCCTCAAAAAATTCCAGAAGATTTGTCAAGCATGATTTCCCTTTCACAAATCCATGCTGACTTGGACCTATCATGTCACCTCTTTCCAAATGCACTGCTATGACATCCTTAATAATTGATTCCATCATTTTACCCACTACCGATGTCAGGCTGACCGGTCTATAATTCCCTGTTTTCTCTCTCCCTCCTTTTTTAAAAAGTGGGGTTACATTGGCTACCCTCCACTCCATAGGAACTGATCCAGAGTCAATGGAATGTTGGAAAATGACTGTCAACGCATCCACTATTTCCAAGGCCATCTCCTTAAGTACTCTGGGATGCAGTCCATCGGGCCCTGGGGATTTATCGGCCTTCAATCCCATCAATTTCCTCAACACAATTTCCCGGCTAATAAGGATTTCCCTCAGTTCCTCCTCCTTACTAGATCCCCCGACCCCTTTTATAACCGGAAGGTTGTTCATGTCTCCTTCGTGAATACCGAACCAAAGTACTTGTTCAATTGGTCCGCCATTTCTTTGTTCCCCGTTATGACTTCCCCTGATTCTGACTGCAGGGGACCTACGTTTGTCTTTACTAACCTTTTTCTCTTTACATATCTATAGAAACTTTTGCAATCCGTCTTAATGTTCCCTGCAAGCTTCTTCTCATACTCCATTTTCCCTGCCCTAATCAAACCCTTTGTCCTCCTCTGCTGAGTTCTAAATGGGGACTGGGCAGCCACGTACGGGGCATGCCCTGAGGAATTTAAACCGTTTCATAGGCGCAAGGATGAACTCTCGATTCAGGCCGATTGTCTACTGTGGGGAAACCGAGTAGTCATGCCCCAGAAGGGCAGAGAGGTGTTCATCAGAGAACTTCACAATGAGCACCCGGGCATTATCACAATGAAGGCAATTGCCAGGTCACACGTTTGGTGGCCAGGGATAGATGCAGACCTGGAACTTTGTGTTCGCAGGTGCAACACGTGTGCTCAACTGGGCAATGCGCCCAGGGAAGCCCCCCCTTAGCCCCTGGTTCTGGCCCGCCAAGCCATGGTCACGCATCCATGTGGACTACGCAGGTCCTTTCATGGGAAAAATGTTTTTGGTTGTAGAAGACAACCAAATGGATCGAGTGTGCCATTTTAAATTCAAGCACATCCTCTGCCACGGTAGAAAGTCTACGGGCAATGTTCGCCGCCCACGGTCTACCGGACATCTTGGTCAGCGACAATGGCCCATGCTTCACAAGCACTGAATTCCAGGACTTCATGGCAGGCAATGGAATCAACCACGTCAGAACGGCACCGTTCAAGCCGGCCTCAAATGGCCAGGCAGATAATCAAACAGGGGATGCTCAGAATCTAAGGGGGTTCCCTACAAACCCGCTTATCACGCCTCCTGTTGGCCAATAGATCCCGACCCGCAGAGCTGCTAATGAAAAGGATGCTCAAAACCAGGTTATCCCTTATACACCCCACTATGAAAGAAATTGTTGTGAGCAGGCGCCAGTCACAATGTTACTAAGATGACGGGAATGCGAGGGCGCAATGTATTGATGTCAATTACCCTGTTTTTGTCCTTAATTACGCTGCAGGGCCCAAATGGCCTGCAGGCACTGTGATTGCCAAAGAGGGGAATAGAGTTTTGGTAGTTAAACTTACCAATGGACAAATCTGCTGCAAACACGTGGATCAAACTAAAAGGAGGTTCAGCAACCTCATAGAAGAAGCAGAGGAAGAACACGATATAGAGTTCACTCCACCACAGGTGACCGAACACCGGAACCAAAGGGAGGAGAGCCCAGTCACTGTGGGCAGTCCGGACAGGCCTGAGGCACCGCAAACAGCAGACACTCAGGCCAGCGCCCAACAACCGGAGCCCCAACTCAGGCGCTCCACAAGGGAGCGTAAACCACCAGAGAGACTTAACCTGTGATCCCAATAAGACTTTGGGGGGGGAGGTGATGTCATGTATTCAACTATCATTGTAACCCATGTATAAACTGACCTAAGTTGTACATCTTGATAACATTGACCACAAGGGGGTGAACTTGTGGGAGACACTCCTAACCTGGACTTTCAGGTATAAAAGGGGAAGCTTCACCCACCTTCATCACTTGAGGTCTTGGTAATAAAGGGAACTGGTCACAGAGTGACCTTCTCTCAAGTATGGGCCTTGTGTGGATTTATACTGTATCGTAAGGACATATCCGGGTGGTCAGCAGTTTGTTGGGAATAGGGTCGAGGGAGCAGGAAGTGGGTCTCATGGACAGGATGAGTTTGGAGAGATCAAGAGGGGAGATCAGAGAGAAGCTGGAGAGAGATGAGAGTTCAGGGTTCGGGCAGGTGGGAGCGTCAGAGGAAGTTTGGCCCTGTGGGCTCGGGGTAGGAAGGGAACTGGCAGAGGCGGCAGATCAGATGGTCTCAATCTGAGACAAAGAAGTCAATGAGCTCCTTGCACTTGTTGTTAGAGCTGAATGTGGTGGAGACAGGGGAGAGGGGTTCAATAAGACAGTTAGCAGTAGAGAATAGTAGCCGGGAGTTATCTTTGCATTCCAGAATGATCCTGAAACAGTGAGCAGTTTTGGTAGACAAGAGTAGGACTCGATAATGCCAGATCTGGCGGTGAATGGCGAAACCAGTTGTCCACCACATCCATTCAAGTCTGCGTCCCATGGACTTGAGGGAGCAAAGATCAGGGCTGTACCAGGGGGAATGGCCAGGGCGAAAGAGAGTAATGCTTTTAATAGGAACTAGGGCACCAAAGATGGTGAAGAGGGTGTGGTTGAGCAGATCGGTGGCAGCAGAAATGCCATGGTGAATGGAGGGCCAGAAGTTTGGACAGTTGGAGTTGAGAAGTGCAGCAGTAAGAGAGTCTGGAGAGGCGTTTTTTCCAGGGGTGGACACAGAAGGAAGTAGGGTTGGGTAGGGGAAGGGGGATGTGGGTGGAGACCAATACAAGGAAATGGTCAGAGCTGGTCTTATCTATAAATAACACACACAGACAGCGCACCAGAACACGGGGGCCTCAATCAGACTCTGTATCTAACCCGTGCTGTACCTGCCCCTGATGGGGCTTGTATTTAAGTGGTCCTGCTGCTGGTAACTAACCAGTTGTGTGTAAAGTTACGTGCTCACTGTAATCACTAATCTCACCGTCAGTGCATACAACGCCTCCCTTTCTTGTGGCGACTGGATCTTGTAGCCCAGTAGGCGCATCGCGATCTGTGGGCTGAAGAAATTTCTATTTCAATTGTCGCTCATTCAAGTTTTCTCACTCTGCAGTTAACACCTTTCTGTACAGGGCCTTTACATAAAGGAGGGCCCAGCTTCAGGGCTCTTGCTTAAACAGCCATCCTGTCACATTTGGCCTGATGTTTATATCATAGAATGAGAGGTGATCTCGTTGAAACATGTAGAGTCCCCAAGGGATTTGACAGGGTAGATGCAGGGAGGATGTTTCCCCGGGCTGGGGTGCCTAGAACCAGGGGTCACAGATTCAGGATAAGGGTCGGCCATTTAGGACTGGGATGAGGAGCAATTTCTTCAGAGAGGGTGGTGAATCTTTGGAATTCTCTGCCCCAGAGGGCTGTGGAGGCTCAGTCGTTGAGTATATTCAAGGCTGAAATCGATAGATTTTTGAATACTAAGGGAATCAAGGGACATGGGGATAGTGCAGGAAGGTGGGAGTTGAGGTAGATCGGCCATGACCTGATTGAATGGCCTACTCCTGCTCCTATTATTTTCTTATGATATATCTCAGAAGGAGGCCATTCGGCCCATGGAGCCTGGGCTGGCCCTTTGGTGCAGCAAGTGATCAGGAAGGTCAATGGAATGTTGGCCTTTATTGCAAGGGGGATAAAAGCAGGGAAGTCCTGCTACAACTGTACAGGGTATTGGTGAGGCCACAACTGGAGTACTGCATACAGTTTTGGTCTCCGTATTTAAGGAAGGATATACTTGCATTGGAGTATATCAGAGATGGTTCACTAGGTTGATTCCAGAGATGAGGGGGTTGACTTATGAAGAAAGGTTGAGTAGGTTGGGTCTATACTCATTGGAGTTCAGAAAAATGAGGTGGTCTTATTGAAACATAGAAGATAATGAGGGGGCTTGACAAGGTGGATGCAGAGAGGATATTTCCACTCATAGGCGAAATTAGAACTAGGGGACATAGCTTTAAATGAGCGGCCCTTATTCTGAGACTGAGATGAGGAGGAATTTCTTCTCTCTTGAGGGTTGTAAATCTGTGGAATTCTCTGTCCCAAAGAGCTGTGGAGGCTGGGTCATTGAATATATTTAAGGTGGAGATTAGACAGATTTTGAATGATAAGGAAGTAAAGGGTTATGGGGAGCGGGCAGGGAAGTGGAGCTGAGTCCATGATCAGCCATGATCTTATTGAATGGTGGAGCAGGCTCGAGGGGCCGAATGGCCGACTCCTGCTCCTATTTCTTATGTTCTTTTGTAGCCCTGCACATGTGGAACAGGGTGAAGATTAATGATCCAAACTGCAAGCAACCACGCATGTGTCACATAACCAGTTCCACACCTACCCCTCCAGCTCCAGATCGACCTGATCGCAGAACCCTTTGATGTAATCCCATTTCTCTTCAGTGTTTAGAGGGTCGGTGGCTTTATCTTTGAAAGAAACACAGAGACATTAGCACAATCGCCGCATGCTGACCAAGGCTCCACCCCCGAACTATGAACTCCGCCCTCTCGCCCCCCACGGATACCGACCGACGGGTTCAGCCACTCCGCCAGGTTGGCTTTCGTTTCAGACCAGCACCAGCTGCGGGATTTTGCTTTTAGCAAATTGGATCGCAGCTGGTTCTGGCTCAGGGTTCCCCAACCCTCCACCACTGTCCCGTAATCTCCAGCAATTAAAGAGTAATATCCCTGGACACTGCTGCAAGCAACCCCGGAGAAACAGAGCATTAATAAAATGGGGTTCGGGGGGTTTAATATATAGAACAGATACCCGGAGTGAGTTACAGGCTGGAATCTGATCGAGGGGTTCGGGGGGGGGTTTATATATAGATTAACGGATACCCGGGAGTGAGTTACAGGCTGGAATCTGATCGAGGGGTTCGGGGGGGGGTTTATATATAGATTAACGGATACCCGGGAGTGAGTTACAGGCTGGAATCTGATCGAGGGGTTCGGGGGGGGGGTTTATATATAGATTAACGGATACCCGGGAGTAAGTTACAGGCTGGAATCTGGGCGCGGAGCTCGGTAGGGTTTATATATAGAATGATAGATTCCCGGGAATGAGTCACACATTAACACGGTGAGATGGTGGGAACAATGCTGAAATATCTTAAGGTCACTTTGACCCCCGACCCGAGAGTGAAATTCCATTGACCATGCCAGATTGGTCATCCGATCCTCGAGCTTCGCTCCAATGCAGTGTTGGAGGAGCAGCCAAACCTGGATCATTAACGGGACCTGAAGAGGAGGATCAAACCAGGAGAATTGGGATTCTTCCCACTTGGCTCCGGCCATTTCCCCAATGGGCCGGGCCAGTGGGGATCTTCGCAGTGCTCCTGCTGTGCGGTGTTAGCTGCTTAAACGAAAGACTACCGCGCCTTTTCATGACTTCAGGATAGCCCAGAGAGTTTTACAGCTACATTCAAAAAGTGAAGTCACTGCTGTAATGTAGCAAAATCAGCAGCAAAACACAGCAAGATCCCACAAACAGCAGTGTGATCATGTCCAGATAATCTGTTTTTAGCGATTTTGGTTGAGGGATAAATATTGGCAAGGCCACCTCCAACAGTGTGGCACTCCCTCAGTACTGCCCCTCCGACAGTGCGGCGCTCCCTCAGTACTGCGCTCCCTTAGTACTGCCCCTCCAACAGTGCAGCGCTCCCTCAGTACTGCGCCGCTCCCTCAGTACTGCCCCTCCAACAGTGCGGCACTCCCTCAGTACTGCCCCTCCATCAGTGTGGCACTCCCTCAGTACTGCCCCTCCAACAGTGCGGCACTCCCTCAGTACTGCACTGGGAGTGTCAGACTGGATTTTGAGCTCGTCTCTGGAGTGTGTCTTGAACCCCCGATCTTGTGACTCGGGTGAGAGTGAGACCCACTGAGCCATGGCCAACACCTACACTTGGAGGTCCTGCGCACAGCTCGGGGTCTTTGAGCTGATCCTCCAGCTCCATGCGCAGCCCAATGGTGATTCACTCAGCCTGGCGGATATCTCACATGTTACTTTGGACGAGAAGTTTGCTCTGGGCGATGGGGTCGGGGGGGGTGCTCTGTAGGAGGACAGTGTCTGGAGTGAGGTACATAGAAGAATGAAGTGGCTGTAATCTCTAACATGGACCGCCCACCCCACTCCTGTGCCAGCAGCCCCTGTTCCTGGTGCCAGGGTCACTTTGTCTCTGAAACATTGGCTCTAAACATGCTGCACTGCCCCAGCAGCAGAAATCCTGAAACCGTGATCCAGAGTTAGATCCTTATCGGTTAATTTATAAACTCGGATGGAGTCTGTGCTTGAAGTTTTTAAAAGCTTCTTTCTGCTATCACTGGACAGTAAACTGCAACAGGAACACACAATTTATTCTCTATCCACACGTGAAGCACATTTTTCCATATTGTGTATGGTGTTTTGAACTAAAATGAGTGCACGAGGCTAAAACAGTATCACCATGGCCACACGTGTGGCTATAGTCAGTTAATCTTTTGGGATCACCTGTGACAGGGACTGTGGTCCTGGTATCGGACTGTACAGACACCTAAGAACTCATTTTAAGAGTGGAAGCAAGTCTTGCTCGATTCCGAGGGACTGCCTATGATGATGATGGGACAACATTCACTCTGTACCAAACCATGCCTGAGAAAATGGGCACACTTCTTATACCTAAAAATAGAATTTCCTCACAGCCAAACCAGCCCCCTCCCTCCCCCCCCCCCAAAAACAAAACAACACTTGCTGCTTCCGGCAGTGAGCTGCTGTATGGGGAGGAGTGTCACAGTCACAGTGTTGGTCTTGTGACTGCACCCCATGACTTCCGAATAAGCCAATTTCAGCAACCACCATGCACCGGGTTCCTGCAACTCTCTTTACTTCCTCAATCAGAGACAGGCACAGTGGAAATATTTTAAACCCAACACCATATCCCGCCCCCCCACAGATCAAACTGAGCAGATGAATTTATTTTTACGTGAAACCACAGCTTCTCGGGCAACTGGTCGTGTCCCACACTGTCGGCACCGAGAGTCGCGGGATTCCCGGTGGGGTGGGGGTGAACACGCAGGCCGACAGGGCCCCAGCCACATATACAACCCCCTCTCCACATAGCAGGAAAGCGGCATAGAACGGGGAACGGTAGCACAGTGGTTATGTTACTGGGCCAATAATCCAGAGGCCTGCACTCATGATCCTGAGACACGAGTTCAAATCCCACCACCGCAGCTGTTCAGTTAATTCAATAAATCTGGAATAAAAAGCTAGTATCAGTAACGGTGATCATAATAATGGTGACGGAAAAACCCATCTGGTTCACTACAGTCGTTTCGGGAAAAAAACCTTCCCCAGTCTGGCCTAGAACTGACTCCAATGTGGTTGATTCTGAGAATGGCCTCAGTTTGTGGGAGCACCTTCACCACACGGACTGCAGCGGTTCAAGGCGGCGGCTCACCACCACCTTCTCAAGGGGCAATTGGGGATGGGCAATAAATGCTGGCCTTGCCAGCGACGCCCACATCCTGGGAATGAATTTTAAAAATGCTGGATCAGTTTGATTTAAGCGCAGTATGTTGTGTTATGATTTACTTAATTAAACAGACTCAGGGCCTGTTTCTTCCGGGGGGGAGCAGGCAGAGACGAGACCGTGTTTTATGCAGGGAGTGGAGTTTGCGACACTCCACCATTATGTTAACACCCAGTTCATATCTGGGTGCCCCCCATCACTAACTTTTCCAGGTGTCAGCTGTGGCTCAGTGGGCAGCACTCTCGCCTCTAAGCTGGAAGGGTGTGGGTTCAAGCCCCACAACAGAGACTTGGGCACAAAAATCTAGGCTGACACTCCAGTGCAGTGCTGAGGGAGAGTTGCAGTGTTGGAGGTGCCATACTGAGGGAGTGCTGCAATGTCGGAGGTGGCATCTTTTAGATGAACCGTTAAACCGAGGCCCCCCGTCTACCCTCTCAGGTCGGCATTAAAGATCCCACGGCATTATTTCGAAGAAGAGCAGGGGAGTTCGCCCCGGTGTCCTGGGGCCAATATTTATCCCTCAACCAACATCACTAAAACAATTATCTGGTCATTATCACATTGCTGTGTGTGGGAGCTTGCTGTGCGCAGATTGGCTGCTGTGTTCCCCACATTGCAACAGTGACTACACTCCAAAAGTACTTCATTGGCTGTAAAGCGCTTTGGAGCTTCTCGAAATGGTGAAAGGCGCTACAGAAATGCAAGTACTTGCATATAGGCACAGTGCCCGAGAGGCGCCGGGCACTTCTCTGGGTCGCCCTCATTCTCTCAATCCCTGTCTTTATCCCCTGGCTCGGGGTCAGTCTCCCACCCACCCCCCACAACAGGCTTTACTGAGAATCACCGAGCCCGGGACTCCTGCCCGGCCCCGGGTTAGTGTATCCGCCCCCGGGTTACAGTGTATCCGCGGCCCCGGGCTGGAGCAGCGGCAGACCCCAGCCACCGCGCTCACTCCCCGGGATCCCGCACTCACTCAGCCACGACTCCAAAGTCTCTCCTTCCTCCTCCGCCGCCGCCATCTCTCGGGCCCGGGCTCCTCTCCTCCCTCCCCTCCCGGCCTCGCCAGAACCGCCTCGCTCCGCCCCTTTAAAGAGCCACAACCAGGGTCCCTCCCCATACCAGGGGGTCCCAGCATAGGGTCACTTCCCCCCACACCGGGGGTCCCAGCACAGGGTCCCTCCCCATACCAGGGGGTCCCAGCACAGGGTCCCTTCCCCAACACCAAGGGTCCCAGCACAGGGCCACTTCCCCCATACCAGAGGTCCCAGCACAGGGTCACTTCCCCCACACCAGGGGGTCCCAGCACAGGGTCCCTCCCCCCATACCAGGGGGTCCCAGCACAGGGTCACTTCCCCCACACCAGGGGGTCCCAGCACAGGGACCCTCAACCACACCAGGGGTCCCAGCAGAGGGTCCCAACACAGGGTCCCTCCCCCCACACAGGGTCCATCCCCACACCAGGGGTCCCAGCACAGGGCCACTTCCCCCATACCAGGGGGTCCCAGCACAGGGTCCCTCCCCCCATACCAGGGGGTCCCAGCACAGGGCCACTTCCCCCACACCAGGGGGTCCCAGCACAGGGTACCTTCCCCAACACCAAGGGTCCCAGCACAGGGCCACTTCCCCCATACCAGAGGTCCCAGCACAGGGTCACTTCCCCCACACCAGGGGGTCCCAGCACAGGGACCCTCCCCCACACCAGGGGTCCCAGCAGAGGGTCCCAACACAGGGTCCCTCCCCCCACACTGGGGGTCCCAACACAGGGTCCATCCCCACACCAGGGGTCCCAGCAGAGGGTCCCTCCCCCCACACTGGGGGTCCCAACACAGGGTCCCTCCCCACACCGGGGGTCCCAGCACAAGGTCCCTTCCCCCACACCAGGGGGTCCTAGTACAAGGTCCCTTCCCCAACACCAGGGGTCCCAGCACAGGGTCACTTCCCCCACACCAGGGGTCCCAGCACAGGATACCTTCCCCAACACCAAGGGTCCCAGTACAGGGTCCCTCCCCACACCAGGGGGTCCTGGCACAGGGTCCCGGCAGAATCTGTCCTCGCCCCAGGGGGTCCCAACACAGGGTCTGTCCCAATGGCTCAAGGGGGCATGGAAGTGACTCTAGGGAGAATTCTACTTGCAAACCTCCCTCCCTACCATCCCAGAATTGGGGACAGACTCTAGGCAGCGACCCCCAGAGTTGGGCGCGCATCGGGGGAGAAAATGAGAAGGGGGCAGGCACAGCTGGCCACTTCCCCCCCCCCCCCTCAAGTATTGCCCTCCAGCTGGGAGATATCCAGGGGTGCTGCTAACTCTATAACACTCACCCAAATGGCCACTCTTCATGGCAGCTCCAGAGTCCGACCGAGAGTGAGAGAGAATGAGAAAGAGTGAATGAGAGAAAGACAGAGTGAGAGAGAATGTGTGAGAAAGAGAGTGAGTGTGAGAATGAGTGTGACAGACGGGGAGAACAGACACACACACACACACACACAGACTGACAGATTGAGAGATAGTGATTGACAAAGAAACTTAGACAGAGATAGAGAACGAGACGGACACCGAGCGAGAGACAGATTAAGGGAGACAGACTAACTAAGAATCAGAGAAAGGCGGAAACAGAGCCGAAGAGACAATCAACCTCTATTTATATAGCACCTGTAATGTAGTGAAATGTCCCAAGGCGCTTCACAGGAGCGTTATAAGACTTAAAAAATTGACACCGAGCCACATAAGTAGAAATTAGCGCAGGTGACCAAAAGCTTGGTCAAAAAGGAGAGAGGTAGAGAGGTTTAGGGAGGGAGTTCCAGAGCTTGGGGCCCAGGTAACAGAAGGCACGGCCACCGATGGTGGAGTGATTATAATCAGGGATGCTCAAGAGGGCAGAATTAGAGGAGCACAGACATCTCGGGGGGGGGGGGTTGTGGGGCTGGAGGAGATTACAGAGATAGGGAGGGGCGAGGGCCATGGAGAGATTTGAAAACAAGGATGAGAATTTTGAAATGGAAGCGTTGCTTAACCCGGAGCCGATGTAGGTCAGCGAGCACAGAAAGCAACGGCAGGGACAGGTTGGAAAAGAATAATGGAAATAAGAGTTTCACACTTCAGGTAGGTTGCCTTGCCGCCCAAGGTTATAAATGTAGAAAACGCACTCCAGGCCAAGGAGTGTGTGAAAGGGAGTAAACAGGCAGAGGTGATGGAAGATGGTGAGCTCTCGAAGTGGCCCCTCTCTCGGATTTCCAGCATTTTCTGATTTCATTTCAGATTTCCGCAATTTGCAATCTTCTCTCCCATTCCTGTCCGTTTCCTCTGACCCCCTTCCCGCCCCTGCCCCAGAATAACAATGCAACAGCAATAACTGTTCGAAAGACATTTTATTTGATTTAAATAGACTTTTTGATTAGAGAAATAAGGATGTGTGTGGTTTTGTTTGTTATGGGATGTGGGCGAGACTGGCCCAGCCACAGACACTGCCCATCCCTCAGTGTCCGGAGTCAGTCACAGGTATTGGGACTGGAGTCAGGTGTCGGCTAGACCAAGCTGGGTGTCAGTGAGCCGTGTGGGTCACGGCGACAATCCGGCAGCTTTCATGGTCATTTTTTTGCTAGGTGTCAGCCAACGTCCCCTTTAATTATTTCTTTGGGTGCATGGCCCCTTTAAGGGGATGCGCGCCCCTTTTAAATTTCTGCCTGCGCGCGCGGTTTTCCCCCTGTTGTACAGCCGGCAGGCAGCCTGGGCGGGACCTCCAGACCGTCGCACAGCTTCACAGGAACATCGGTGCCAGCCCACACAGTGGCAGATTTATTGAGCTGTGTTTCACCAGGCGCCCCGGAGGGAGCGGAACTCAAGGGTTTGCGAGCCCAACACTACAGTTTAACAAATGACAGCGCACATCCACATCTGCAAAATCAGACACGCGTCAGGCATTACCATTAGTTTTTCTGTGTGGGGGGGGGGGGGGGAAATGGGCGACAGGAACGGTTTTCGAATAAAGAGGCGGAGATTTTGAATGGTTCTTTTAAATGGTGGTACTGAGGGCGTCTGTTCCAATTCACCGCGTTGTCCGGACTGATGCTTGCCGCTTGCACTTCCGTCTAGACCAGGAGTCTCCAATCCAGACCAGCGGAAGCCCAATCCTGGTGCTCATTAATTCCCATGTGGCTGATACGAGAGGTTATAACCAACATTCCCCTTTAAGCTGTGTGGCCGCACAGATCTCTCGAGGCCTCACACAGCCGGTGAGCTCGCTTCACAATGCAGAAAAATGCACGTGCTTGGACGTTTAAATGGGCCTCGCAGCCCCCCTCCCACCCAAAAAAACATCAGGGGGAACATTGGTTCTAACCATCAGGAGAGGCTGAACGGGCTGGGGGCCCTTTCTCTAGAAAAGGGGAGGCTGAGCAGATGACCTGATGGAGGTCTTTAAAATGATGAAGGGGTTTGATCGGGTGTATGTGGGAAAATGTTCCCACTTGTGGGCGAGACCAGAACGCGGGGCCATCAATCTAAGACAGTCGCTAATAAACCCAATGGGGAATTCAGGAGCCATTTCTTTCCCCAGAGAGCGGCGAGAATGTGGAACTCGCTGCCACAGGGAGGGGTTGAGATGAATAGTATCGATGCATTTAAGGGGAAGCTGGATAAACACATGGGGGAGAAGGGAATAGAGGGATATGTTTATGGGGTGAGATGGAGAGGGGTGGGAAGAGACTCGAGTGGAGCAGAAACCCCGGCACGGACCTGTTGTGTGCCGTACATTCCATGATATGATCAGATCTTGCGTGTTCAGATTTTAGGATTTACCCACCAGTGAAGACAAGAACAGCCCTTGAATACAGAATTCAACACAGGAACAGCCAAGGAACGAGTGTCCTGGAGATCTGGGCAGTCACACAATCGGAGCCCCGGGGGGTGCGTGATCCGGCAGTCTGGGGGCTGGAGACCCCTGCCCAAGAGCGGCCAAGTGTGGCAGGGCAGGTGTGCATCTCCCCTCGCTGCTCGAGTGCAACCCAACTGTCCCCCACTCCCCTGGCCAGCCGGCCCCAGTCACAAACCAGGGCCCAGCGGGAGAGAGGCTGTTAATGGGCTGGGGTGGCCACAGCCAGCAGTGCAACAAGTCTGGATGGTTGGATGGACTTCCTCTTTCCTGGATTTTGTCCCAGCGGTGAAACACGTCGACACAGGTCCGTCCGGCAGGGGCGGGAGGGGGTGCACTGCACACGACCCCCCCCTCCCCCCCAGTGCACGGGTCCCAGGAAGGCTGCCGTGGTCAATGGATGACTGCTTGTTGCAGGCGTTGGCACACCTCTTTAGGCCCCAAGGACAGCATCATCTCAGCCACGCTCGGTCCTTGCTGCGGGGAAATTAAAATATAATCAACAACTTTAGCTAATTAAAATTTCCTGCTCGCCGTTAGATCCTACTTCTGCCACCCCCCGGGGCAGATTTCAGATCCCCTCCACCCCACACCGTGCAGATTAGCACTGGACACGGGACCGAGAATCACACAAGCTTACAGCACAGAAAGAGGCCATTCGGCCTTTCGTGCTTGTGCCGGCTCTTTGGTAGAGCGATCCGATTAATTCCACTCCCTGGTCTTTCCCCAGAGCCCTGCAAATTACAGATCACCACAACTTAATGAGTAAAAAAAAATTCTCATCTGCCCCCTGGCTTTTTTACCAATTATCTTCAACCTGTGTCCTCTGGTTACCGACCCTGTTGCCAGTGGAAACCGTTTCTCTCGATCTACTCCAGCAAAACCCTTCAACATTTTGATCACCTCTATTAAATCTCCTCTCAACCTTCTCTGCTCTAAGGAGAACAACCCCAGCTTCTCCAGTCTACCCACGTCACTGAAGACCCTCACCGCCCCCCCCCGAAATAATTTGGGTAAATACCCCTGCTCCGTACCTGCTGCCCGCTGAGAGCCAGTCGAAGGAGCTTCATTATGACACTGTACTTGGTGCCGGTGAACTGTGCCTGCAGCGCTCGCAGTTCAGAGTTCAGCTCTGTTGGGGTCACACTGCCATTCGGCCAGCTCTGGAACAGGCTGGAATGCAAAGTCAGTTTTAATTAGCTCATTCTAAATCTGAATTTATAAGACTGACTTGCAGGATGTCAGCACTAGAGGGAGATCCTTGGGGGCGGGCGGTGGAGGAGCCAGACAGGAAGAGAGACAGAGACAAAGTCAGAGACGGAAAGAGAGACTGAGACTGAGAGAGAGAGAGAGACTGAGGCAAAGAGAGAGAGAGAGACTGAGGCAAAAAGAGAGAGAGAGAGCGATAGAGAGACAGAAACAAAGAGACAGAGAGAGAGAGAGAGACAGACAGAGACAGAGAGAGGCAGAGGCAGAGAGAGACAGAAAGTAGTTGAGGCCAATTCACTAAATATATTCAAAAGGGAGTTAGATGAAGTCCTTACTACTCGGGGGATCAAGGGGTATGGCGAGAAAGCAGGAATGGGGTACTGAAGTGCATGTTCAGCCATGAACTCATTGAATGGCGGTGCAGGCTAGAAGGGCTGAATGGCCTACTCCTGCACCTATTTTCTATGTTTCTATGTTTCTATGAGACAGAGACAGAGACAGAGACAAATAGAGAGGCAGAGAGAAAGAGAGACAGCGAGACAGAGAGACAGAGAGAAAGAGAGACAGCGAGAGAGACAGAGAGACAGAGACAGAGACAGAAACAGGGTGATACAGAGAGGGTGAGAGTGATGCACACGGGGAGATGCAGGCAGGGAGCAATGGGAGATTGGGACATTATACCTGCTGGGGAATCACAGAAACTGGGAGTTTAGGAGAGCATACGAATTGACCGACTCCTGCACCTAATGCTTGTATTACAGACCCAGCATTTGCACCGTGACGTCCCCATATCGGGCAAGTGCCGCTAACCCATTCGCCGGTTCCACGGGAGTCAACTACAAAGGTGCCGTTTACAACATATTAATGGTGCTGGTTATTCCGGGCAGTCTTTCTCCCATCATAACCCTCGGTACAGGCTTTACCGATGGGTCAAGTTTGGTGTTTATGCCGACGAGGTGTCTAGGAAGCCTCAGCACTGGTGTGTGCTTCTCCCGTGACACTCTCTCTCCGCCGGGACGGAGCAGGAGCTGAGCGGGACCTGCAGCCCACGGCGTTCCCGTAATCAGCAGAGCCCACAGGGATCGCCTGCGTTGGCTGTGGGTTTCACCGCGCACCGCGAATGGCGGATAAATCACGCTGACACTCAGTGCGCCCACTGTAGGCAGTGGGGCTGGATGGGGAGAATGTTGTATCTGTCAAGTGAAGGATGGGTGGGGATGGGAGAGAGAAAATGGCAGGTGGGGAGTGTTATGCTGCAAAGTGACATGTGCCCTGTGCAACTCCAGCCCGAGCAAAGCTGGCACGCGAGGAAGAGGCAGCTGGACACTTACCGCACCACCATGCTGCAGATCTTCTCGCCATCTGATGACAAATTCTCGATCTGCTCACGGGGCACAAGAGGCCGGATCCACAGGTAGGAGTAGGTCGGTGATACCAGGTCCAGTAAACGGGTGATATGCCCCTGCCAGTGTGTAAAAAACACATCGAATTTACAGACTGCGTCTTGCAGTTTGTTAACACTGGGCTTCCTGAGTCAGAAGGTCCTGGGTTCAAATCCCGCTCCAGAGACTGGAGCACATAAAATCCAGGCTGACACTACAGAGCAGTACTGAGGGAGTGCCGCACTGTCGGAGGGGCAGTACTGAGGGAGCGCCGCACTGTCGGAGGGGCAGTACTGAGGGAGTGCCGCACTGTCGGAGGGGCAGTACTGAGGGAGTGCCGCACTGTCGGAGGGGCAGTACTGAGGGAGTGCTGCACTGTTGGAGGGGCAGTACTGAGGGAGTGCCGCACTGTCGGAGAGGCAGTACTGAGGGAGTGTCGCACTGTCGGAGGGGCAGTACTGAGGGAGTGCCACACTGTTGGAGGGGCAGTACTGAGGGAGTGCCGCACTGTCGGAGGGTCAGTACTGAGGGAGTGCCGCACTGTCGGAGGGGCAGTACTGAGGGAGTGCCGCACTGTCGGAGGGGCAGTACTGAGGGAGTGCCGCACTGTCGGAGGGGCAGTACTGAGGGAGTGCCGCACTGTCGGAGGGGCAGTACTGAGGGAGTGTCGCACTGTCGGAGGGGCAGTACTGAGGGAGTGCCGCACTGTCGGAGGGGCAGTACTGAGGGAGTGCCGCACTGTCGGAGGGGCAGTACTGAGGGAGCGCCGCACTGTCGGGAGGGGCAGTACTGAGGGAGTGCTGCACTGTTGGAGGGGCAGTACTGAGGGAGTGTCGCATTGTCGGAGGGGCAGTACTGAGGGAGTGTCGCACTGTTGGAGGGGCAGTGCTGAGGGAGCACTGCAGTGTCGTGGAGGTGCCATCTTTCGGATGAGACGTTGAACCGAGGCTCCATCTGCTCTCTCATGTGGATGTAAAAGATCCCATGGCCTTACCCACAGCAAAGTGGTTGACTCTTAACTGCCCTCTGAAATGGCCCAGCGAGACACTGAGTTGTATTCAGAACGTGGCTCAGCTTCTCCGGGGCAATTAGAGATGGGCAATAAATGCCGGCCTTGTCAGTGACGCCTGGGAATAAATTTTTAAAAAACACTGATGTAATGTATGCCTCTCTGAGTATGGTCACGGGTTTGTAGAGTTGTGAGTGGCTTAGCCAGTCAGGTGATGTTCACAAGGCTCAATAAAACCCCAGCCAGTTGGGTTCGGGGGATCCACGGTGGGGCAGGTGGTTGTGAGCCTGGTGTCGTGTGATTGTTAAACCTTTCGCTAATAAACCAACTCGTTCTTAATAGCAATGTGTCACTGTGAATTCTTAAAGCAAAGAACCTATGAAGCAAATACATTACATCTGTCACAGGCATCGCCGGACCGACAGAGGAGAGTGGTTCATGCCTGAGCACATTAGCAATCTGGGCAGGTAACCGGGCCCTGGCCCGGGACACGACTACAGAGCCCTGATAGAGGGGGAACATTGAAAATGAGGTTCAGCCTCGTTCCTACCTTCCGGTGTAGCAGCACCCGCTCCACGTAATCCGCGCACAGGACCTCCCCGTCGGTCAGCTTCTCCCCGAACACCTTCTCAACCAGGGCTTGAAGCTCCCGCACCAAATCGTGCCGTGACTCCGCACTCTCGATACGGCGCAGTAAGTGAATCCTGCCGCACAAGAGAAGGCAGCGGATGGGTAAGGACAGGAACACAGAAACAGCAGAAGGCCCTTCAGCCCCTCGAGCCTGTTCCACCATTCAATGACAATGTAATTCAACGTGAACTGGAGGTGATCCAAAACTCGGCTGCCCTGTGTCCTAACTCGCACCAAGTCTCACTCACCCATCACCCCTGTGCTCGCTGACCTACATTGCTCCCGATTAAGCAACACCTCGATTTCAAAATTCTCATTCTTGTTTACAAATCCCTCCATGACCTCGCCCCTCCCTATCTCTGTAATCTCCTCCAGCCCCACAACCCCCCGGATATCTGCGCTCCTCTAATTCTGCCCTCCTGAGCATCCCTGATTATAATCGCTCCACCATCAGTGGCCGTGCTTTCAGCTGCCTGGGCCCCAAGCTCTGGAACTCCCTCCCTAAACCTCCCCGCCTCTCTTTCCTCCTCTAAAGATGTTCCTTAAAACCTCCCCCTTTGACCAAGCTTCCTGCCCTAATTTCTTCTTATGTGGCTCGGTGCCAAATGTATTTGTTTTGTCTTAAAACACTCCTGTGACGCGCCTTGGGACGTTTTACTCTGTTAAAGGCGCTATATAAATAAACGTTGTTGTTGAAGCACAGTCACTGCAGCAAGGTCCCGCACACAGCGAGCGGCCAGAACATTGGGGAGAACATCCTGCTCCTCTTTGAATAGTGCCATGTGTAAGGTACAGGGCACACACTGCCGGTACTGTGGGGAAATGCTGTCAAAGGGTGTTTGTATATGTGTGTGTGTGTGAGAATGAGTGAGATTAAGTGTGTGTGTGAGTGAGTGAGTGCATGTGAGTGTGTGAGTGTGAGAGAGTGTGTGTGAGTGTGAGAGAGTGTGTGAGTGTGAGAGAGTGTGTGAGAGAGAGAGTGTGAGTGAGAGAGAGTGTGAGTGAGAGAGAGTGTGAGTGAGAGAGAGAGTGAGTGTGTGAGAGTGTGTGTGAGTGTGAGAGTGAGTGAGATAAAGTGTGTGTGTGAGAGAGAGAGTGTGTGTGTGAGATAGAGTGAGTGAGATAAAGTGTGTGCGTGAGAGAGAGAGTGTGTGTGTGAGATAGAGAGTGAGTGAGATAAAAGTGTGTGCATGAGTGTGTGTGAGAGTGTGTGTGTGAGAGAGAGTGTGTGTGTGTGTGAGAGTGTGTGTGAGGGAGTGTGTGTGTGTGAGAGGGAGTGTGTGTGTGTGTGAGAGGGAGTGTGTGTGTGTGTGAGAGAGAGTGTGTGTGTGTGAGAGAGAGTGTGTGTGTGAGAGTGTGAGAGAGTGTATGTGAGTGTGTGTGAGTGTGAATGTGTGTGAGAGAGAGAGTGTGTGTGTGTATGCGTGAGAGAGAGAGAGAGTGAGTGAGTGAGTGTGTGTGTGTGTGAGGTGAGTGAGTGTGTGTGTGAGGTGAGTGAGTGTGTGTGTGTGTGAGGAGAGAGAGTGAGTGAGTGTTTCACACTGGGAGCCGTACACACCTGTTGAACTGGGGCAGCTTGTCGAGCTCCAGGAGGGCGGAGTGCGTTGTGATTCTGCTCACATCAAACTCGCTGATCAGCTCCTCCAGGATCCGACCAGAGCGATTTCCTGCAACACAAATGGATTTTCACACAATCTCCATCTCACTTGCATTCCTTCTCCAGTTTCTCCGCTTACCCTCTGTGGGTCTTCACACTGCCCGCACCGTGGGCACCGAGGGGCAGACTGGCTACTGCCAGTCTTCATCTACGCTGCTCTCACATCCCCAGCCTGCGCAGTCCTGTGTATAACACACTCCAGCCTGCGCTCAGTCCTGTGTATAACACACTCCAGCCTGCGCTCAGTCCTGTGTATAACACACTCCAGCCTGCGCTCAGTCCTGTGTATAACACACTCCAGCCTGCGCTCAGTCCTGTGTATAACACACTCCAGCCTGCGCTCAGAGAAAACAGGGAATTATAGACCGGTCAGCCTGACATCGGTAGTGGGTAAAATGATGGAATCAATTATTAAGGATGTCATAGCAGTGCATTTGGAAAGAGGTGACATGATAGGTCCAAGTCAGCATGGATTTGTGAAAGGGAAATCATGCTTGACAAATCTTCTGGAATTTTTTGAGGATGTTTCCAGTAGAGTGGACAAGGGAGAACCAGTTGATGTGGTATATTTGGACTTTCAGAAGGCGTTCGACAAGGTCCCACACAAGAGATTAATGTGCAAAGTTAGAGCACATGGGATTGGGGGTAGTGTACTGACATGGATTGAGAACTGGTTGTCAGACAGGAAGCAAAGAGTAGGAGTAAATGGGTACTTTTCAGAATGGCAGGCAGTGACTAGTGGGGTACCGCAAGGTTCTGTGCTGGGGCCCCAGCTGTTTACACTGTACATTAATGATTTAGACGAGGGGATTAAATGTAGTATCTCCAAATTTGCGGATGACACTAAGTTGGGTGGCAGTGTGAGCTGCGAGGAGGATTCTGTGAGGCTGCAGAGCGACTTGGATAGGTTAGGTGAGTGGGCAAATGCATGGCAGATGAAGTATAATGTGGATAAACGTGAGGTTATCCACTTTGGTGGTAAAAACAGAGAGACAGACTATTATCTGAATGGTGACAGATTAGGAAAAGGGGAGGTGCAAAGAGACCTGGGTGTCATGGTACATCAGTCATTGAAGGTTGGCATGCAGGTACAGCAGGCGGTTAAGAAAGCAAATGGCATGTTGGCCTTCATAGCGAGGGGATTTGAGTACAGGGGCAGGGAGGTGTTGCTACAGTTGTACAGGGCATTGGTGAGGCCACACCTGGAGTATTGTGTACAGTTTTGGTCTCCTAACCTGAGGAAGGACATTCTTGCTATTGAGGGAGTGCAGCGAAGGTTCACCAGACTGATTCCCGGGATGGCGGGACTGACCTATCAAGAAAGACTGGATCAACTGGGCTTGTATTCACTGGAGTTCAGAAGAATGAGAGGGGACCTCATAGAAACATTTAAAATTCTGACGGGGTTAGACAGGTTAGATGCAGGAAGAATGTTCCCAATGTTGGGGAAGTCCAGAACCAGAGGTCACAGTCTAAGGATAAGGGGTAAGCCATTTAGGACCGAGATGCGGAGGAACTTCTTCCCCCAGAGAGTGGTGAACCTGTGGAATTCTCTACCACAGAAAGTTGTTGAGGCCAATTCACTAAATATATTCAAAAAGGAGTTAGATGAGGTCCTTACTACTCGGGGGATCAAGGGGTATGGCGAGAAAGCAGGAATGGGGTACTGAAGTTGAATGTTCAGCCATGAACTCATTGAATGGCGGTGCAGGCTAGAAGGGCCGAATGGCCTACTCCTGCACCTATTTTCTATGTTTCTATGTTTCTATGTATAACACACTCCAGCCTGCGCTCAGTCCTGTGTATAACACACTCTAGCCTGCGCTCAGTCCTGTGTACAACACTCCAGCCTGCACTCAGTCCTGTGTACAACACTCCCCAACTTGCGCTCAGTCCTGTGGACAACACTCCCCAACTTGCACTCAGTTCTCTGTACAACAGTCCCCAGCCTGTGCAGTCCTGTGTACAAAACTCCCCAGCCTGCGCAGTCCTGTGTACAACACACTCCAGCTTGCGCTCAGTCCTGTGTACAATGCATCCCAGAGTACTTAAGGAGGTGGCCTTGGAAATAGTGGATGCATTGACAGTCATTTTCCAACATTCCATTGACTCTGGATCCGTTCCTATGGAGTGGAGGGTAGCCAATGTAACCCCACTTTTTAAAAAAGGAGGGAGAGAGAAAACAGGGAATTACAGACCGGTCAGCCTGACATCGGTAGTGGGTAAAATGATGGAATCAATTATTAAGGATGTCATCGCAGTGCATTTGGAAAGAGGTAATATGATAGGTCCAAGTCAGCATGGATTTGTGAAAGGGAAATCATGCTTGACAAATCTTCTGGAATTTTTTGAGGATGTTTCCAGTAGAGTGGACAAGGGAGAACCAGTTGATGTGGTATATTTGGACTTTCAGAAGGCTTTCGACAAGGTCCCACACAAGAGATTGATGTGCAAAGTTAAAGCACATGGGATTGGGGGTAGTGTGCTGACATGGATTGAGAACTGGTTGTCAGACAGGAAGCAAAGAGTAGGAGTAAATGGGGACTTTTCAGAATGGCAGGCAGTGACTAGTGGGGTACCGCAAGGTTCTGTGCTGGGGCCCCAGCTGTTTACACTGTACATTAATGATTTAGACGAGGGGATTAATTGTAGTATCTCCAAATTTGCGGATGACACTAAGTTGGGTGGCAGTGTGAGCTGCAAGGAGGATTCTATGAGGCTGCAGAGCGACTTGGATAGGTTAGGTGAGTGGGCAAATGCATGGCAGATGAAGTATAATGTGGATAAATGTGAGGTTATCCACTTTGGTGGTAAAAACAGAGAGACAGACTATTATCTGAATGGTGACAGATTAGGAAAAGGGCAGGTGCAAAGAGACCTGGGTGTCATGGTACATCAGTCATTGAAGGTTGGCATGCAGGTACAGCAGGCGGTTAAGAAAGCAAATGGCATGTTGGCCTTCATAGCGAGGGGATTTGAGTACAGGGGCAGGGAGGTGTTGCTACAATTGTACAGGGCCTTGGTGAGGCCACACCTGGAGTATTGTGTACAGTTTTGGTCTCCTAACCTGAGGAAGGACATTCTTGCTATTGAGGGAGTGCAGCGAAGGTTCACCAGACTGATTCCCGGGATGGCGGGACTGACCTATCAAGAAAGACTGGATCAACTGGGCTTGTATTCACTGGAGTTCAGACGAATGAGAGGGGACCTCATAGAAACGTTTAAAATTCTGACGGGGTTAGACAGGTTAGATGCAGGAAGAATGTTCCCAATGTTGGGGAAGTCCAGAACCAGGGGACACAGTCTAAGGATAAGGGGGAAGCCATTTAGGACCGAGATGAGGAGGAATTTCTTCACCCAGAGAGTGGTGAACCTGTGGAATTCTCTACCACAGAAAGTTGTTGAGGCCAATTCACTAAATATATTCAAAAAGGAGTTAGATGAAGTCCTTACTACTAGGGGAATCAAGGGGTATGGTGAGAAAGCAGGAATGGGGTACTGAAGTTGCATGTTCAGCCATGAACTCATTGAATGGCGGTGCAGGCTAGAAGGGCCGAATGGCCTACTCCTGCACCTATTTTCTATGTTTCTATGTTTCTATACTCCACAGCCTGCGCGCAGTCCTGTGTACAATACTCCCCAGCCTGCACAGTCCTGTGTACAACACACTCCAGCTTGCACTCAGTCCTGTGTACAATATTCCCCAGCCTGTGCTCAGTCCTGTGTACAATTCTCACCAGCCTGTGCATGGTCCTGTGTACAATATTCCCCAGCCTGCGAACAATCCGGTGTACAATACTCCCCAGCCTGCGTTCAGTCCAGTGTACAACACTCCGCAGCCTGCGTGCAGTCTTGTGTACAACACAGTCCAGATAGCGTAATGCCCTTTCCTCTAGATGCAGAGAGGATGTTTCGCCTTGTGGGGGATCTAGAACTAGGGGGCATAGTCTCAGAATAAGGGGCCACCCATTTAAAACTGAGATGAGGAGGAATTTCTTCTCTCTGAGGGTTGTAAATCTGTGGAATTCTCTGCCCCAGAGAGCTGTGGAGGCTGGGTCATTGAATATATTTAAGGCGGAGATAGACAGATTTTTGAGCGATAAGGGAGTAAAGGGTTATGGGGAGCGGGCAGGGAGGTGGAGCTGAGTCCATGATCGGATCAGCCATGATCTAATTGAATGGCGGAGCAGGCTCGAGGGGCCGAATGGCCGACTCCTGCTCCTATTTCTTATGTTCACTCACAGTACCTGAGAAGCCGGATCCACAGTTGGTGACAATGTCGAGTAAAGCCTCCGGCAGGAATCCATTGCGGGAGAAGTTCTGGATGAAGAGGTCGCCCTGTCGCTTGGAGAGCTTGCTGCCGTCCTTGTTCAGGAGGAGTGGGAGGTGGGCGAAGACCGGGGGCTCCCAGCCCAGCGCCTGGTACAGCAGCACGTGCTTGGCGGTAGATGCCAGCCACTCTGTGCCCCGCAGCACGTGGCTGATCCTCATGTGGTGGTCATCGACCACGTTGGCCAGGTGGTAGGTGGGAAAGCCGTCTGCCTTCACCATGACGGGGTCCCCCTCCACGCTGGCTGGCTCCAGCTGCTTCAGTCCGTACACCAGGTCGTCCAGGGGCTCGGCCCCCTCCTCCAGGCGGAACCGGATAACGTGCGGGCATCCCTGTGCCAGCCGCTCCTCTACCTGCTGCGCAGTCAGGTGCCGGCAGCGATTGTCATATCTGAAAAGGGACAGCGTCTGTATTAAAGGAGGGGTCGGAAGGTTCATGTCCCACTCCAGAGACTGGAGCACACAATCCAGGCCAACACTTCAGTGCAGTACTGAGGGAGTGCCGCACTGTCGGAGAGGCAGTACTGAGGGAGCGCAGCACTGTCGGAGGGGCAGTACTGAGGGAGCACCGCACTGTCGGAGGGGCAGTACTGAGGGAGTGCCGCACTGTCGGAGGGGCAGTACTGAGGGAGTGCCGCACTGTCGGAGGGGCAGTACTGAGGGAGTGCCGCACTGTCGGAGGGGCAGTACTGAGGGAGTGCCGCACTGTCGCAGGGGCGGTACTGAGGGAGTGCCGCGCTGTCGGAGGGGCAGTACTGAGGGAGTGCCGCACTGTCGGAGGGGCAGTACTGAGGGAGCGTTGCATTGTCGGAGGGGCAGTTCTGAGGGAGCTGGAGAATTTAAATTTAATTAAATAAATCTGGGATAAAAAGCTAGTATCAGTAATGGTGACCCTGAAATGACCAGATAATTGTAAAAATCCATCTGGTTCACTAATGTCCTTTAGGCAATCCTTGGGGCAGTAGGAATGGTGTGGTGTGGGGAGAGGGGGTAGTGGGTAGTGGGTAGGGGTAGGGGTGGATAGGAGAGTAGTGTAGCAGGCTGTCCTGGTCCCAGTTCCCCCACAGTGAGGTTTTTTCCCCAATACAGTCACAGCAACAGGAGGAGACCACTCTGCCCATCGAGCCTGGTTCCGCCATTCAACCAGAGTGTGGCTGAGCCTCCTGCAAGTAAAAGAATAAAATCGAAGGCGAAGAGTCGAGAGGAAAGGCAAGGGCCTCGGTCCGGGGAACTACCTCCTGTAACCACGTGCTTCAAACCTACTTTGGTGTCTGTCTCATTCTCAGTGCTTCCTTCTTCAACACCTCCAGGCGTCGGGGGCTGCAGAAACAATAATACGCTGCATTCCTCAGTACCAGAGTCTGGGCTTCCTTCAGGTACAGATCCAGCCGCTCCGACTGCCGGTATGGTCCACAGGGGCCTCCTTGCCGAGGGCTTTCGTCTGGGGGGATACCTGCGCAACAAGTCACACAGAGAGAGAGGTGATCTTACTGAAACGTGAAAGATTCTGAGGGGGCTGGACAGGGTAGATGCAGGGAGGATGTTTCCCCTCGTGGGGGAATCTCGAACTAGGGAGGCGTAGTTTCAGAATAAGGGGCCGCCCATTTAAAACGGAGATGAGGAGGAATTTCTTCTCTCAGAGGGTCGTGAATCTTTGGAATTCTCTGCCCCAGAGAGCTGTGGAGGCTGGGTCATTGAATATATTTAAGGTGGAGATAGACGGATTTTTGAGCGATAAGGGAGTCAAGGGTTATGGGGAGCAGGCAAGGAAGTGGAGCTGAGTCCATGATCAGATCAGCCATGATCGTATTGAATGGCGGAGCAGGCTCGAGGGGCCAAATGGCCGACTCCTGCTCCTATTTAATATGTGACAGCGGGAGCCTTATACCGAGAGTGTGCAACAGAGAGTGTTATAACCGAGAGCCTTATACCGAGGGGGGCTAGTACACTCTCCCAGCACCATACCTGCCCACTCCAGCATGTCCTCGATGTTTTCCGCTGCTCCAGGAACAAGGCGGCTCTGATCCGTATCTTCTATCCGGAGGATAAAGCTGCCTCCGTGTTTTTTGGCGAATATGTAATTGTACAGAGCAGTGCGGAGACCACCCAGGTGCAGGAAGCCTGGTCAAACACGCAAAAATAAAAGCATTTTAAAAGAAGGACCCATTCAACATTTTAAGAGGCACCTCAGTTGGCAGAAGGATGATCTGGTGTAATCCTGAGCCACTCCCCTGGTGAGATGTCTTATCGCAATGGGGGCTCGCTCGACGGTCTACAAATGAGCCTCAGAACCGCTGCAGGGAGCAAGGGGCACACAGAGCAGGTGGGAGTTGAAGGTAGAGAAGGGCAGCACCCTGGTGGGAGTTGTCGTGAGGACATGGGAATTAGGGAGGAGTTAACGAGGTGGAATGGGGCAAGGGGGGAATCATAGAAAATTATGACACAGAAGGAGGCCTTTTGGCACATCGTGTCCGTGTGGGGTCAGGGATAGGGGGGGTGGAGGGGAGGGGGATGGAGTGAGGTGGTGAAGGGGAGGGAGGGTGAGTGGAGGAGGAGAGGTGGAGGGGGATGCAGGGAGGGGAGAAGGGGGATGGAGGGAGGGGAGAAGGGGGATGGAGGGAGGGGAGAAGGGGGATGGAGGGAGGGGAGAAGGAGGATGGAGGGAGGGGGGAACGGGGATGGAGGGAGGGGGGAAGGGGGATGGAGGGAGTGGATGAGGGGAGGGGGTGAGACAGTGAGGGAAGGAGGATGGAGGGAGTGGGGGGAGGGAGGAGAGGTAGAGAGGGTGAGGGGAGGGGGATGGAGAGGAGGGGGAGGGGGTAAGGGGAGGGGGTGAGGGGAGGGGGTGAGGGAAGGGGGACGGAGGGGGTGAGGGGATGGGGACGGAGGGGGTGAGGGGAGTGGGTGAGAGGAGAGGGTAAGGGGATGAGGGATGGAGGGGGATGGAAGGGAGGGGGAGGGGGATGGAAGGGAGGGGGAGGGGGATGGAAGGGAGGGGGAGGGGATGAGGGGAGGGGGATGGAGGGGGTGAGGGGGATGGAGGAGAGGGGGATGGAGGAGAGGGGGAGGGGGTGAGGGGAGGGGGATGGAGGGGAGGGGGATGGAGGGGGCGAGGGGAGGGGGATGGAGGGGGTGAGGGGAGGGGGATGGAGGGGGTGAGGGGAGGGGGATGGAGGGGAGGGGGATGGAGGGGGTGAGGGGAGGGGGATGGAGGGGAGGGGGATGGAGGGGGTGAGGGGAGGGGGATGGAGGAGAGGGGGATGGAGGAGAGGGGGAGGTTGAGGAAGGGGGAGAGGTTGAGGGAGAGGGAAATTGCTGACAAGCGAACAGTGCCCACACCCTATTTGCATAATGAATGCCTAATTAATCAGCATCATGAATATTCACGAGGTCTCTGCATACATTAGCTCCCCGCCCTTCCCCCTCACCTGTGGGGCTCGGCCCGAAGCGTACCCGTACCCTCTCCCCGGCCCCGGCCCCGGCCCTCCCGCACAGGCCCAGCCTCAGCCTGGGCCCCGCTCCCCAGGCCCGGGCCGCCGCCCCACCGCGCGCTGCCAACAGCCGCATCCTGAGGGCCCGAGAGCCGCCGGACACTGCGCCCGGCCCGGGGCGGGGCCTCGGCTCCCCGTCACTCAGCGCTCGCCCCGCCCCCTGGGGGAGGGACTCGGGGGGAGAGAGAGAGAGAGAGACTGGGGGGGGAGAGAGAGAGAGAGAGACTGGGGGGGAGAGAGAGAGAGACTGGGGGGGAGAGAGAGAGAGAGAGACTGGGGGAGAGAGAGAGAGACTGGGGGGGAGAGAGAGAGAGACTGGGGGAGAGAGAGACTGGGGGGGAGAGAGAGACTGGGGGGGAGAGAGAGAGAGACTGGGGGAGAGAGAGAGACTGGGAGAGAGAGAGACTGGGGGGGAGAGAGAGAGAGACTGGGGGAGAGAGAGAGACTGGGAGAGAGAGAGACTGGGGGGGAGAGAGAGAGAGACTGGGGGAGAGAGAGAGACTGGGAGAGAGAGAGACTGGGGGGGAGAGAGAGAGAGACTGGGGGAGAGAGAGAGACTGGGGGAGAGAGAGACTGGGGGAGAGAGAGAGACTGGGGGGGGAGAGAGAGACTGGGGGGAGAGACTGGGGGGGAGAGAGAGAGAGACTGGGGGAGAGAGAGAGACTGGGGAGAGAGAGAGACTGGGGGGGAGAGAGAGAGAGACTGGGGGAGAGAGAGAGACTGGGGGAGAGAGAGAGAGAGACTGGGGGAGAGAGAGAGACTGGGGGGAGAGAGAGAGAGACTGGGGGAGAGAGAGAGACTGGGGGGAGAGAGAGAGAGACTGGGGGAGAGAGAGAGACTGGGGGGGAGAGAGAGAGAGACTGGGGGAGAGAGAGAGACTGGGGGGAGAGAGAGAGACTGGGGGGAGAGAGAGAGAGACTGGGGGGAGAGAGAGAGAGACTGGGGAGAGAGAGAGACTGGGGGAGAGAGAGAGAGAGAGACTGGGGGGAGAGAGAGAGAGAGAAACTGGGGGGGAGAGAGAGAGACTGGGGGGAGAGAGAGAGAGAGAGACTGGGGGGAGAGAGAGAGAGAGAGAGAGAGAGACTGGGGGAGGGAGTGCAAGAGACTGCGGGGGGGGGGAAGAGAGAGAGAGAGAGAGAGAGAGACTGGGGAGAGAGAGAGAGAGACTGGGGGAGAGAGAGAGAGAGACTGGGGGAGAGAGAGAGAGACTGGGGGAGAGAGAGAGACTGGGGGGAGAGAGAGAGAGAGAGACTGGGGGGAGAGAGAGAGAGAGAGGGACTGGGGGGGGAGAGAGAGAGAGAGACTGGTGGAGAGAGAGAGAGAGAGACTGTGGGAGAGAGAGAGAGAGACTGTGGGGGAGAGAGAGAGAGAGACTGGGGGAGAGAGAGAGAGAGAGGGACTGGAGGGGGAGAGAGAGAGACTATGGGAGAGAGAGAGACTGGGGAAGAGAGAGAGAGACTGGGAGAGAGAGAGAGAGAGACTGGGGGAGAGAGAGCGAGGAACTGGGGGAGAGAGAGAGAGAGGGACTGGGGGAGAGAGGGAGAGAGAGAGAAAGAGGCTGGGGGGAGAGAGAGAGAGAGAGAGACTGGGGGGGAGAGAGAGAGAGACTGGGGGGGAGAGAGAGAGAGAGACTGGGGGGGAGAGAGAGAGAGAGAGACTGGGGGGGAGAGAGAGAAGAGAGACTGGGGGAGAGAGAGAGAGACTGGGGGAGAGAGAGAGAGAGAGACTGGGGGGAGAGAGAGAGAGAGAGAGACTGGGGGAGAGAGAGAGAGAGAGAGAGACTGGGGAGAGAGAGAGAGAGACTGTGGGAGAGAGAGAGAGAGACTGGGAGAGAGAGGGAGAGAGAGAGTCTATGGGAGAGAGAGAGAGGGAGACTGGGGGAGAGAGAGAGAGAGAGAGACTGGGGGAGAGAGAGAGAGAGACTGGGGAGAGAGAGAGAGAGACTGGAGGGAGAGAGAGAGAGACTGGGGGGAAGAAAGACTGGGGGAGAGAGAGAGAGAGAGAGGAGAGAAGATGGGGGAGAGAGAGAGAGAGAGAAGACGAAGAGAGAGAGAGAGACTGGGGAGAGAGAGAGAGAGACTGGGGGGGGTAGAGAGAGAGACGGGGGTGAGTGGGGAGGGGGGGGGGGGAG